>NC_037683.1:66298014-66330888 GCF_003255815.1 Theropithecus gelada | reverse complement strand
GCCCACTGCAAGCTCCCCCTCCGGGGTTCACTCTCTCCTCCTGCCCCAGCCCCCCGAGTAGTTGGGACTACGGGCCCCCCCCCCCGCGCCCGGCTTTTTTTTTTTTTTTTTTTTTTTTTTGAGACGGAGTCTCGCTCTGCCACCCAGGCTGGAGTGCAGTGGCTGGATCTCAGCTCACTGCAAGCTCCGCCTCCCGGGTTCACGCCATTCTCCTGCCTCAGCCTCCCGAGTAGCTGGGACTACAGGCGCCCGCCACCTCGCCCGGCTAGTTTTCTGTATTTTTTAGTAGAGACGGGGTTTCACCGTGTCGGCCAGGATGGTCTCGATCTCCTGACCTCGTGATCCGCCCGTCTCGGCCTCCCAAAGTGCTGGGATTACAGGCTTGAGCCACCGCGCCCGGCCAGTGATTAACTTTTATCCTTCCTGGGACAAAGGGACACCTTTACAAATTTACGTCTTGCATTTGGGTAAATAAAGGAAGGGCAGAGAACTTTTTTTGTATCTGCTTCCTCTCAGTTGCTTTCAGCTCGAAATAATCTTCAAGTCAAAGTGGCATATTTTGGGGTTGCATATTCTGCTACTCTTCAAATTTTTAATCATAGCACTGTTTTTAATGTGTAAAATTGCATATTACCTATGAGGTAGGGAAAGATTTAAAAGTTTCATAAAATGCCATGTTGGAAAGGCTTATTGTTGATATTGAGTTGTTTGTTTGTTGTTGTTGTTGTTGTTGTTGTTGAAACATGGTCTCACTCTGTCAACCAGATTGGAGTGCAGTGGCACGAACACAGCTCAGTGCAGCCTCAACCTCCTGGGCTCAAGTGATCATTCCACCTCAGCCTCCCATGTAGCTGGACCACAGACATGTGCTGTCACACCTGGCTAACTTTTTAAATTTTTTCTAGAGATGAGGTCTTGCCCACACCAGTCTTGAACCCCTAGACTCAAGCAATCCTCTCACCTCAGCCTCCCCAAGTGCTGGGATTACAGGTGTGAGCCACTCTGCCCGACCGATACTGAGCTTTTCATTGCAACAACTCTAATGAGGGCAAATTTAGGAATAATCAACCAGAATTACAAATTTCCTGCAATTCCAGATCTAGGAACTTATCCTACGGATATACTGACATATATGTGAAACTACCTATGTGCAAGGTTACTCATTGCAGTCATATTTGTAACAATGCAAATTTGGGAACTACTGAAACCATCCATCAATGAAGGATTGGTGGCCAGATATAGTAGCTTGTGTCTGTAATCCCAGCACTTTGGGAGGCTAAGGCGGGCAAATCTCTTGAGCTCTGGAGTTTGAGACCAGCCTGAGCAACGTAGTGAGACTAACGTCTCTACAAAAAAACTAGCCAGGTATGGTGGCGCATGCCTGCAGTCCCAGCTACTCGGGAGGCTGAGGCATGAGAATCGCTTGAACCTAGGCGGTGGACACTGCAGAGAGCCGAGTTGGCACCACTGCACTCCAGCCTGGGGGACAGAGCAAGACTCCATTTCAAAAAATTAAAATTAAAATTAAAAAATAAAAATAAGGATTCTCTTTAAGGACTAACATTGAATCATCACCAAGATATATAAAGTAAAATAGGCAAGGCACAGAAGAGTATTAACTGTTCCCTGTTACTCTTTCTCCCCTCTCCCAAAAGTTTTAGCCAGACACATGACCATCAGGAGTAGACTGCATTTTCTTTTTGTTTGTTTTTTTTTTTTTTTTTTTTTGAGACGGAGTCTTGCTCTGTCCTCCAGGCTGGAGTGCAGTGGCGCGTGGCGCGATCTCAGCTCACTGCAAGCTCCGCCTCCCGGGTTCACGTCATTCTCCAGCCTCAGTCTCCCGAGTAGCTGGGACTACAGGCGCCCGCCACCACGCCCGGCTAATTATTTTGTATTTTTAGTAGAGACGGGGTTTCACTGTGTTAGCCAGGATGGTCTCCATCTCCTGACCTCGTGATCCGCCCGCCTCAGCCTCCCAAAGTGCTGGGATTACAGGCTTGAGCCACCGCACCGGGCCAGACTGCATTTTCTAGTGTCCCTTGCAGCTAAGAGTGGCTATGTGATTGAAGTCTCCTCATTGAGATATGAGTAAAACTATTATGTGGCAGCTTCCAGGTCCCTTCCTTACAGAGAGGTATTATGTGGCCTTTGTTTCTCCATTGTACACATCCTTCATTGAATACACACCATCCTGCTCCCTGGAAATTAGTTCTTTCATCTTGGTTCATGATTGAACTGGAAGAAACCCAAGTCCTTTTTGGAGTTCACACACATCACAACTCTGGACCACTCTTGGAATTTCGCATGACAGCGATATAACCATCTTTTTAAATCCATTGTTATTTGGGGTTTCAGTTATTTGAAGCTGAACCCAGTCCTATCTCCTACACAAGTATAAATTTTGCAAGACTTATAATATATCTGGCTAAATTGCCTGCAGAAAGATTGTGTCAATTTGCACTGCAACAAGTGCTGTATAAATGTGTACAGAGCTCTTTTTGCTGCACCGTACCATCTCATGGATACCAGATGCCAACTGCCTGCTGGATCTAGAGACAGGTAAAAGGATCCACAAACATGACCTGGATGCCAGGACAGGCAGAGGCACCAGTACCAGCAAGAAGCTTCAGAAATAGAGTAGTTATTAAAAGATCATTTGCAGTGAGAAAATAAATCACTATAAACTACCAACTACCAGAGGCTTGGAGATTCAGGTCCCTTTCTTGTGACATCTCTTTAGGCAATTTATCATAAATGTTTTTATATGGACGCATCCTAGTTACAACCTGGTTTCCCCTTCCGCTTAGGTCACCCTTTAACTCTCTGTAAGTCCCAGCACCCACACAACCTGGGCAAGTGAAGGACCAGGAAGTGTAAACCTCAGTAAAGTCCATCGTGCAGTTAATGTTAATCTGCCTCTGAGCAGACACACCTTGTAAATATTCTCAGAAAAAGGTTCAAAGTACCAAGGGCACTTGAGGAGGACATGGCTTTGCTTCAGTCAGGGAAGATTTCCTAGAAAAGTTAATGCTTAACAGAAACCAACAAAGAAATGGGTGAAAAACGGAAGAGGAACTAGGATTTCTGCCCAATTGGGAATTTTGGCATTTACAAAACACCATTGAAACACTTACTCAATTATCATCTTCCTCCTGGAAAGACAGAAGCCTTCCCTATGATGATAAAGAGGACACATTTTCTTTTTTTTTTTTCTTTAATTGTCAAAATAGTTTCTTTATTTTATGTTTTAGATTCACTTTTTCCATCTGTTTTTTAATCTTTTCAGTATAATGCCCATTCTTAAAGACCAAGAGATTAAAATTGAACACCAGCATTCATTAGCATCCAGGTCAAAAATATATATTAATATGTGCATTTCTAAAGGTAAAGTCCTAGTTAGCTCATGCTCTTACCTATAGGCACAAACATTCATAAAAGCGAATTTGTTAGGAGGCCAAGGTGGGCGGATCACCTGAGGTCAGGAGTTTGAGGCCAGCCCGACCAACATGGTGAAACCCTGTCTCTACTAAAAATACAAAAAATTAGTCAGATGTGGTGGTGGGCGCCTGTAATCCCAGCTATTAGGGAGGCTGAGGCAGGAGAATTGCTTGAACCCAGGAGATGGAGGTTGCAGTGAGCCAAGATCATGCCACTGCACTCCAGCCTAGGTGTGACAGAGCAAGACTCCATCTCAAAAATAAAAAAGGGAATTTGTCATTGCTGAGGTCCATGTTGTCATGGAGACAGAGGTAAGGGCTCCTCTGATACATGTTCTCGTTCCTTTTGATTCTTTACTCTTCATTCTCTTTTCTTCTCTACACTACAGGATTCCATATACGTCTCCTCTGACCTAGCTCCTAAAGTTTTTCTGACTTGACCCTTTTCTCATTCCATGTGTTATCTCTCTGGATAATCTTATCCACTACCCTTGTAAACTGTTATCTTTAAGTACAGGATTTTTAAGTCAACTGCTCCAGCCAGACTTCCATCCCAGCTCCAAGCCTATGTTTCCATCAGCCACCCTGACATCTCCTCTCACACTTCTCCTGGTGTTTCAAACCTCTCCCAGTAGACTGCGAGAAAACTCAGTCATTGTTGACTCACTCCTCTTCCTCATCCCCATATTTGATCAATCACTGAGTTCTATCATTTCATCTTTGCAGTGCCTATTCTCTTCATCTGCCCAGAATATGGGCAAGCAAGCCCCAATCACTTCTCACCTGACTTTTCAGGGATCTTGCCAACTCCAATTCCTTGCCTCATCAATGGATGCTTCTCATTAGGGAGGCAAGATGGCACAAAGTGGCCAGGTTCCAACGTGGGTCAAATAGAATCTCTGCTCCCCTGCTTTGTGCCTCCTAGCAAGTCATCTCATCCAGCTAAAACACAACTGCTTTATGTAGAAAATGGGCAATAACTCATAAAGATGTGGTAAGGAGTACATAAAATAATCTATGCAAAATTTCTAGTACATACAAGTACTTAATGTATTTTACCTGTTTTTTTTTTTAGATGGAGTCTTGCTCTGTTGCCCAGGCTGGAGTGCAATGACACAATCTCGGCTCACTGCAACCTCTGACTCCCAGGTTCAAGCAATTCTCCTACCTCAGCCTCCCAAGTAGCTGGGACTATAGGCATGTGCCATCACACCCAGCTAATTTTTTGTCTATTTAGTAGACACAGGGTTTCACCATGCTGGCCAGGCTGGTCTCAAACTCCTTACCTTGTGATCCGCTCACCTCAACCTCCCAAAGTGCTGGGATTACAGCCATGAGCCACCGCACCTGGCTTTATTTTACCTGTTATAGCGTAACTATTAATGTCTAACACATCATGAAGCCTGTATTTATATAAGTTTATATAAATACAAGCTTCACTATGCGCTAGACATCACTGGTGCACACTAGGGCTTCTCGCCTTTGGGGCACATGGAAGACTTCACTTCCTAACCACCTTCCAGTTAAGTGGGACCATGTGACTAATTCTAGCAAATGAGCCAAAATGTAGATTGGGTACGAGATTTTGATGAGTTTTTTTCTCTCATTTGATGACCAAGAAGGCCGTGTGTTCCAGGTGGCACTTCTATGAGATGGTGGAGGCTCCTCAGCTTGGGTCTCAAGTTGCAATAGACACCAAGTATGAGCAACTCAGATTGGGAAGCTGTTATTATCACAGCGAAGCTTAGCAGGTGGTATCCCAACTAATACAGAACATCTCATTTCCTACTGCTCAATCCTGGGGATAGGCCCTAACACGTGTAAGATTTCCTAAAACAAATGAACTAGCAGACACCGAAAGTTCTAGTTATTTGGGGACAAAGTAATGTCAGCAGTTCTCATTTATTTTTCAAAGTTATTACATCTGTATATATTTACTTGTAAGTGATTTTAAAAACCAAATGAGGCTGGCATAAGCAAAATAGGAAACTGATTAACCTACGTAAATTAGAAGTCCAAGAGCAGACAAGTATTGGGCATGCTGGATCCAGGGGCTTAAGGTAGATATCAAGGATTCAGTCTTGCCCTTTTCATAGCTCAGGTCTCTTTTCTTCTGTGATAGCCACATTTGCAGACCAAGTCTTCTCTTTTATTGGAAAGATGATTGCCAGCAGTTCCAAGATTACATTGTTTTCTATTAACTCTTACAAGTTTTCTAACTACAGCACAAAGAGTGATTCTTTCTCCCAACCATCCTGGTAAAAAGTCCTGGGACACAATCTAATTGGACCAAAGTCAGTCATATACCTAGTGCTAAACCAGTAAATATGACCAGAGAAATAAGATATTCTGACTGGCCACTCTACACCATGTGTCTAGCCCTGACTCACAGGGTAGGGCAATTCACAGTGAAGCCATGTGGACTGAAACAGAGGATTGGAGGTTCCCCAGGAAAATCAAGGAACTACTACCAAAGAAGACAGAATTGACACAGGGTAGGTAAAATGATACATGTTCACTACAGACATTAATACAATGCACCTGGTGATATTGGTGAACTATGTAATCAGTTAAGAAATTTTATGAAGTCCTGATTATAAGCTTAAAACCTACCATTCCTGCCTGACCTTCAAAGGACCATCTTCCTTCCAAGTATTAGGTTGACGCAAAAGTTAATGCGTTTTTGCACCAAAGAAATACATTGTAAGGTTCAAAATACTCTACTGGCTGGTCACAGTGGCTCAAGCCTGTAATCCCAGCACTTTGGGAGTCTGAGGCTGGCAGATCACTTGAGCTCAGGAGTTTGAGACCAGTATGAACAATATGGTAAAACCCCCATCTCTACAAAAAATACCCAAAAAAAAAAAAAAAAAAAATTTGCTGGGTCTGGTGGCGGGTGACTATGGTCTCAGCTACTTGGGAGGCTGATGTGGGAGGATCACTTAAGCCCAAGAGCCAGAGGTTGCAATGAGCCAAGATTGTGCCACTGCACACCAGTCTGGGCGACTGAGCCAGACCCTGGGGAGAAAGAAAGAGAGAGAGAGAAAGAAGGGAAGAAAAATAGCATGCTTTCAGCTATATACCACTCTCATTACCCCCATCCCCACCTTAGTAGATGTCTAAAATTGTACTGGAAAATAATTTTAAGGATCATGGCATAGAATAGACTTCTTAGTCGAAGCTATTGTGATTTTAGATCACTTTTACATTACTTATGTTCTCAAATGTGAGTGAAACTTGAAAGGAAAGAAGTGCAGCAATACATCTGGTTTTCTTTTCTGTTGTTGTGCATGTTTGCATTTTCTTTTGTTTTGTTTTTGGCCTCATGGGTGAAACTCCCACATCAGCCATTCCAGCCTCTACATCTCTCTCCCAAGCGGGTGTTCCTCTTGAGAGTTTCTGGCTTCAGCAGCTCAGCTGATGCAGTAACAGGCACAAAGTTGAATATGAAGAGAATCACTCTCTGTCGAGTTAATCTGCCTCTTTCAGGGAGTTGGGTCTTAAGCGGAGAAACAAACATCAGGAGAAATTGAAATGGGACACTACTCTTTGGCTTGTCCACAACTTGTGCAAGATGAAGGAATTTATGGATAAAACCATCTGCCCACTCAGGGTTTTGAGCTCTTCAAGGACTTAGCATGTATCTTTTTGACATCTGTCTCCATAGGCCCCAGTACTATGAGGGACAAAGAAGTGATGGACTCTGCCCCAGGTTTTTCATAGTCTAGTAGAAGTATTAAACTGGCATAGGAGTGACCATAATATAAGATGGAGAATATGAACTGATACTTGAAGCACGGGCAAAGAGTTTTCGGATTTCAAAGAAGAAAGTGATTACAGCTGAATGGATAAGCAATCTTTAACAAGGAGGTAGCTTTAACAGAGGTAAGGGAGGGATGGGCAGAGCTGGGGGCAGGAAGTGCCAGGCAGAGGAACCAGTAGTAAAAGAAAACAAAAAAGGTGACATTTTCAGCTTAATCACTAGTACCAGAAAAGGAGAGGACATTCTTTGTTTGGAAAAATATTTTGGTGAGCTACTAGAATTTAGGGTGAGAACTTTAAATTCATGAACATGGGCCTAAGCAAAGCCATGATCCCTGCACTGTACTGGGTAATACAAGAAAGGGGCTCATGCGTAGCTAGATTTGGGGACATATACCCTCCTATGTCACAATGGAATATACTAAGCATTTGGAGGAATGGCAAGGAGTTGGGAAGGGGCTGCAAATTTAAAAAGTTTTATCATTTCACAAATGTTATATAAGAATTATACATATGTTATTTTAGGGTATTGACTATTTTCATTCAGAACAACTTCCTTGTGATTCATCCAAATTCTTGCATGTATCAATAGATCGTTCCATCGTTGCTAAGTAGTATTAGGGGGAATATATCTACCTTGGTTGTTTAACCATTTACCTGTTGAAAGATGTCTGCTTTATCAATTACCCCAGAATAAGAAAAAAGGAGAAGGATATCTGAGTTATTTTCAATTTTTGACAATTGCAAATAAACCTGTATACAGGTTTTTGTGTAAGTTATAATTTCTCTGGGTTAAATGCCCAAGAGTGTCATTGCTGGGTCACATAGTCATTGCATGTCAATTTATAAGAAAGAGCCAAACTGTTCGCCCAAGTATCTGTACTGTTTTAAAATCCTCACCAGCATTTACCGTTTTCACCATTTTTTACTTTAGCCATTTTGAGAGGTGTGTAGTCATAATTCACTATACTTTTAATTTGCCTTCCTCTGTGGGTAATGCTGCTGGACAGCTTTCCATGTGCTTATTTGCCTCCATAGATCCTATTTGATGAAACATCTGTTCATGTCTTTGCCCCTTTCTAATTGGTTTGTTTGTATTTTTACTTTTGGGTTTTGAGAGTATTCTAGATACTTGTCCTTTGTTGTATATGTCCTTTACAAATATTCTTTTCCACTCTGTACTTTGCATTTTCACCCTCTTCTCATGGGCTTTTACCAAACACAGTTTTTAATTTTGATGATCTCAAATTGATCAAATTTTGTTTCCATGAATAGTGCTTTCATGGATCATGTATGAAATTATTGCCTAGATCTAGATACCAAAGATTTTTTTTCCTATAATTTTTTCTCAATTGTTTATTTTATTTTATTTATTTTTGAGACAGGTTCTCACTCTGTTGCCCAGGCTAGAGTGCAGTGGTGCAATCTCGGCTCACTGCAACTTCCGCCTTCCGGATTCAAGCGATTCTGTACCTCAGCCTCCCAAGTAGCTGGGATTACAGGTGTGAGCCACCATGCCCAGCTAATTTTTGTATTTTTTAGTAGAGACAGGGTTTTGCCACTAGTGTCGAACTCCTGACCTCAGATGATCCACCCACCTCAGCCTCCCAAAGTGCTGAGATTACAGGTATGAACCACCACACCCAACCAAGAGTTTCCTTTTTACATTTTTCATGCAAGTTCATGGCTCATTTTGTGTTAATTTTTGTATTAAGTTGAGTTTTGTTTAAGTCAAGTTTCATTGTCTGATCATGAATGTCTCATTGTTCCAGCCCGTTTGTTGGAAAGGCTGTCCTTCCTGCATTGAATTGCTTTTGTACCTTTGTCAAAAACCAATTGAGTGGATTCTTATGGATCTGTTTCTGGGTTCTCTATCTTGTTCCATTGATCTGTGTGTCTAACTCCTCATCAATATACCACGCTATCCTGATTACTTCAGTTATCAAGTCTTAGCATCAGGCAGAGCAATTCCTCCACTCTATTCTTCTTTGTCAATATTGTTTTAGGTATTTGGGAGGCCCATGCCTTTCCGTATAAATTTTGGAATAACCTTCTCTCCATCTTCAGAAAGTTTCCTAGGATTTTGACAGAAATTGCATTAAACCTATAGATCAATTTGGGAAGAATCAACATTTCTGTTATGTTGACTCTTCCAAAATATAATATAGTACGTCTTTCCGTTTATTTAGGTTGTCTTTTATTTTTTTAACCAGTATTTTGTAGTTTTCAGCACACAGATCTTGTGCATGTTTTGTTGAGTGTATAACTAAGTATTTTGTTTTCTTTAGAGCAATCAAATGGTATTGCATTTTATTTTATTTTTATTACAGCAATGCCAGCCTAAGAAGGTATTGCATTTTAAAATTCAGTTTCTTTCTTTTTTTCTTTTTTAGATGGAGTCTCACGCTGTCGCCCAGGCTGGAGTGCGGTGATGCGATCTCAGCTCACTGCAAGCTCCACCTCGCGGGTTCACTCCATTCTCCTGCCTCAGCCGTCCGAGTAGTTGGGATTACAAGTGCCCGCCACCACGCCCAGCTAATTTTTTTGTGTATGTTTTAGTAGAGACGGGTTTCACCATGTTAGCCAGGATGGTCTCCATCTCCTGACCTCATGATTCGCCAGCCCTAGCCTCCCAAAGTGCTGGGATTACAGGCGTGAGCCACCACGCTGGGCCTCTTCTTCTGTTCCAATATGTATGCCCTTTCTCTTTCTTTCTTTCTTTCTGTCTTTTCTTTCTTTCTTTCTTTCTTTCTTTCTTTCTTTCTTTCTTTCTTTCTTTCTTTCTTTCTTTCTTTCTTTCTTTTCCTTTCTTTCTTTCTCTTTCTTTCTTTCCTTTCTTTATTTCTTTCTTCCTTCTTTCTTTCTTTTTTTTTCTTTCTTTCTTTCTTTCTTTTTCTTTCTTCTTTCTCTCTCTCTNCTTTCTTTCTTTCTTTCTTTCTTTCTCTCTCTCTCTCTCTCTTTCTTTCTTTCTTTCTTTCTTTCTCTCTGTTTCTTCTTTCTTTCTTTCTCTCTCTCTCTTTTTTTTTTCCGCTTATTGCAGTGGCTAGAACTTCCAGTACTATGTTGAATGAGAGTGATGAGAGCTGACATCATTACCTTGTTCCTAATCTTAGAGCAAAAGCATTCAGTCTTTCACGATGAAATGCGATCCTAGCTGTAGGATTTTTTTTTTTTTTTTTTTTTTTGGAGACAGGGTCATGCTCTGTTGCTGAGGTTGGAGTACAGTGCCGTCATCATGGCTCACTGGTACCTCAGCCTCCCAAAAAACTGGTACTACAGGTGTGTATCACCACACCTGTACAATTTTGTTTATGTTTTGTAGAAACAGGGTCTTACTTTGTTGCCCAGCCCTGCTGTAGGTTTTTGTAGATGCTCCTGATCAATTTGAGATAAATCTCTGCATTTCTAACTTGCTGACACCTTTTTAAAAATCATGAATAGATATTAGATTCTGTGAAATGCTTTCTTTGTGATTTCGCTATGTGACTTTTCATCTTTAGCTTGTTGATATGGTAGATTAATTACATTAATTGATTTCTAACGTTGAGCTGGGCTTATATGACTGGACTAAATCCTACTTGGTTGTGGTGAACAATTCTTCTTATACACTGTTGGTCCACGTACCTTTAAAATTGAGAAACTTATGTGTCATCCTGAACATTTCCCTCTCCTTCTCCCTCTCCCAAACATTGCCATTGCCATGACTTTTACCCCCATTACCCTTCTAGTCAAAGCCTCTACCACCATTCACCTGTTCTACTTCAACAGCCTCCTAACAGTCAAGGGTATTTTCAAAACACAAATCCAATTTTGATGCTTCTTTTCTTAAAATCCTTCAATGTCTTCATGCCACTCCTAGGTTAAAGGCTCACATCTTTAATGTGGCCTACAAGCCTCAGTGTGATGTGGCCCCGCTCTGCGTCTTAAGCCTGCTAAGTCCCACTCTGTGCATCTGCACGTGCACCTTCTTGATTCCCTCAGCATCACCTGCCATCCACCTTGGAGCTTTTGTGTGTGCGATGCCCACACACTCTTGCCCTGCTCCTTTGTCAGGATGACTCTTTCAACTGACAAATTGCTTTTCCAGGAAAATGCTCCTGGCCCTTCTAGCTTGGTCAGGTCCAAGTATTTATCATAGTTTCATAATATTTAGCATAGCTTCATAGTATTTAGCATAGCTTGTGGGTTATGCTTATTTGTATGGTTATTTGATTAGTAGTAGTTTCTCCTGAGACTGTAAAAGCTTCATCAGTGCAGGGACTGTATCTGTTTTGCCCAACAAATGTATTTGAATTTGTTTTGCCCAACAAATGGAATCAACTGTCCTACTTAATTAGTTAATCAATATGTGTTTACTGACCATTATATATACCTTATCAAGTATATTAGGCCATTCTAGGGAGGCGTGGTGGCTCAGGCCTGTAATCTCAACACTTGGGGAGACCAAGGCAGGAGAATCACTTGAGCCCAGAAGTTTGAGACCAGCCATAGTGAGACCCTGTCTCTATAAAACGTTTACAAATTAACTGGACTTGGTGGCACATGTCTGTAGTCCCAGCTACTCAGGAGACTGAGGTGGGAGGATTGCTTAAGCTGGAGAGTTTGAAGCTACAGTGAGCCATGATCACACCACTACACTCCAGCCTGGGCAACGGAGTGAGACTCTGTCGCAAAACAAAAAAGAAAACAAAAAAACCAAAGGAATACCTGAGACTGGGTAAGTTATAAAGACAAAAGTTTTAATTGGCTCACAGTTCTGCAGGCTTTACAGGAAGCATAGTGCTAGCATCTGCTTAGCTTCTGGGGAGGCCTCAGGGAGCTGCCAATCATGGTGGAAGGCAAAGAGGGAGCAGGCACATCACACAGAGTAGGAGGAAGAGAGGGCAAGTGAGAGGTGCCACACACTTTTAAACAACCAGATCTCACGTGAACTCACTCAACACCAAGTGGATGGCAGTAAGCCATTCATGAAGGACACACCCTCATGAAACAAACATCTCCACCAGGCCCCACCTCCAACAACAGATCTTCCTTTTTTTTTTTTTGCGAAGGAGTTTAGCTCTTTTTGCCCAGGCTGGAGTGCAATGGCGTCATCTCGGCTCACCACAACCTCTTCTTCCTGGATTCAAGCAATTCTCCTTCCTCAGTCTCCTGAGTAGCTGGGATTACAGGCGCCTGCCACCGCACCAGACTAATTTTTTGTATTTTTAGTAGAGATGGGGTTTCTCCATCTCTACTAAACCCAGCCACAGGATGGTCTCGAACTCCTGACCTCAGGTGATCCCACCCACCTCGGCCTCCCAAAGTGCTGGGATTACAGGCATGAATCACTGTGACCAACTGACATTATATTTCGACATGAGATTTGGCAAAGACACACAGATCCAAATCATATCATCGGGAGAACAATAACTAAGGAGAGTGAAAACAAGGGGGCACAAGAGAGCAAGAGAGAAAAAGAGAGAACAAATGCTTACTAGGTACTATTACATACACGTGAAACAATCCTATGCACTATGTCATATAATTTTATTAGGGGTAAGGATGTTTTCTGCTAATTTAATTGGTAAAAGAATTACTAAGTAGCTACAGTGCTCAAAGTCATATCTAGATGGTAGGATTCAAAATAATTTTTATTTCCTTCTTTTTATTTCTCTCTCTATATATAAATATATATACATATATATTTTTTTCTTTCTTTTTTTTTTTTTTTTTTTTTTTGAGCCAAGTTCTCACTATGTTGCCCAGGCTGGTCTGGAACTTCTGGGATTAAGTGATCCTCCCACCCCAGCCTCCCAAGAATGGAAGCCACTTTTGCAAAGATGATAGCAGTGAGAGAAATCTAACATAACTGACTCCATCTTGCTTCTAACTTCACAAGCTAACTGTGTTTGCTCATTCCCGAGCATGGGCCAAGCTAATTATGGGAAGAATTTAATTTATAGCTTAACCTTAGAGCAAGGATGATGATAGCCCTTCCTAAAACTACCCTGCTCCTTGTTCAGAGACTGAAATTGCCCTTTGTAAAGCTAATGAAAGGCTATAAGGTTAGAATTATGGTAGAGGCCTGCTAAATTCTGCTAAACCCTAGGCATGGTAAAATAATTACTAGTCATTGTCTCCTAACTTATGTAGCTAGAAGTCATGTAGCCAGAGGTCACAAGATTTGCAACTTCTCTAATTTCCCCTATAGATAACATCACTGTTGTTAAACCTCAGACTGGTGTTTGCAATATTTTTCAGACTTTGCATTCTGGTGGGCTAACACACCTGGACTCATGACCCACACAAAGGAAATGACTTAACTGGCTCCCCATTCAGAAACTGACTCAGGGCATGAAGACAGTTTCGAACCCCTGTGATTTCATCCCTAACCCAAACAGTCAGTCAGCATTCTCCATTCCCTAGTCCCCTGCCTACCAAACTATCCTTGAAAAACCTTAGCCTCCGAACTCTTAGGGAGGCAGACTTGAAAAATATCTCCTGTTCTCCTAGCTTGGCTAGCCTTGCAATTATTAAACTCTTTCTCCACTGCAACTCCTACTTTTCTCAGTGTCTTGGCTTTTCTAGGCAGTGGGCAAGAAGAACCCAGTTGGATTATTACAGTCGCTGGGACAACAGGCATGTGTCACCACACCCAGCCTTCTTTAATTTGTAAGATGAACACATATTATTAGTTTATTAATGAAAAAACTATAGAGCACTCTTGGAAAATGTTCTCACTTTATTTGCCTTTCTTCAAAATACATAAAACAAAATTTAAAAGATATAACAGGCTAGGTGGGGCGGCTCACGCCTGCAATCCCAGCACTTTGGGAGGCCGAGGTGGGCGAATCATCTGAGGTCAGGAGTTCGAGACCTGCCTGACCAACATGGAGAAACCCTGGCTCTACTAAAAATACAAAATTAGCCGGGTGTGGTGTCGCATGCCTGTAATCTCAGCTACTTGGGAGGCTGAGGCAGGAGAATCACTTGAACCCAGGAGGCAGAGGTTGCGGTGAGCCGAGATCGTGCCATTGCACTCTAGCCTGGGCAACAAAAGCGAAACTCCATCTAAAAGAAAAAAAAGAAGAAGGCTCGGCGCGGTGGCTCATGCCTATAATCCCAGCACTTTGGGAGGCCCACGCGGGCGGATCACGAGGTCTGGAGCTCAAGACCAGCCTGACCAACATGATGAAACCCTGTCTCTACTAAAAATACAAAAATTAGCTGGGAGTGGTGGTGCATGCCTGAAATATCAGCTACTTGGGAGGCTGAGGCAGGAGAATCGCCTGAACCTGGGAGATGGAGATTGCAGTAAGCTGAGATCAGGCCTCTGTACTCCAGCCTGGGCGACAGAGTGAGACCCCATCTCAAAAAAAAAAGAAAGAAAAAACAAATAACCTGGATCCCTGTCACCTTCCTCCATACCTGCCCCTTGTTATACACATTTATCAACCTTCACAAACACGCATAACCACATTGCAGGCTCAAATGGAGCCGTTCTATCATTATACATATGCTATAGGGGAGGAAAAGATTATCTCTCTGTCCTTCTAGGGTCTCTCACTGGGGCCCTGGAAATTAAGCTCATAAAAGCCAGATTAACAAGTGAGGCCCCAGACATGGTGGCTCATGCCTGTAATCCCAATGCTTTGGGAGGCCAAGTGGGTCTATCACTTGTGTCCAGGAGTTCAAGACCAGCCTGGGCAACATGGTGAAACTTCATCTCTACTAAAAGTACAAAAAATTAGCTGGGCATAATAGTGCATGCCTATAGTCCCCGCTACTCAGGAGGCTGAAGTGGGAGAATTACCTGAGTCTAGGAGGTCAAGGCTGCAGTAAACCAAGATCACACACCTGTACTCCAGCCTGGGTGAGAGTGAGACTCTGTCTCAAAAATAAATAAATAAATAAATAAATAAATAAGTAAGAGAAAAGTTTAATTACATACGTATGAAAGGCGTTTCAGAAAGAAAAGAGACTCAAAGAGGTGGCCAAATAAGTGAGGCTTATTTATCATCTTAGGCTAAACAAATTAAAAGTAGTTTGGGGCTTCTGAGTCGGGGAGGCACATCATAGGAGAGAGAGGAGTGGAAATATATAACAAATAAAAGTAGTCTGGTTACGCAGCTAAGAGTCTCAGGTTTGCCAGAGTACCTTTCTTCCTGGTACAGAGATACCTTTACAAATAGAAACTTTCTTTATAAATGTAAATATATTTTACAAAAGGGGAAATGAATACTCCACTTTTAGGCAGTTAGAGGGAGGTAAAGAGCTTTTCTGCATCTGCTGGTTCTCAATCGCCTTTAACTTAAAGTAATCTACATGACAAAGCAGCATACTTTGAGAAGGCATATTCCGGCATCTTTCAATGCCAGCCTCAAAAACAGTAAGAAAGTGACTTCTGCTTCCCAGTAAGATGGAGTCACAAGGCCCAGGATGACTGACATGACTGAAAAAATGGTGTGTAAACAACGGTTTTCGGACATTGGACATCAGGCAATGCAAGAAAGTATTCCCTGAGAGGTGAGAAACAAACCAAGTGAACCCAGACCTGCCCAAGCTTATTGCCTGGTAAGGGAAACTAGAGGAAGCCAGCCCAGCTGAATTGAGACGGTGGAAGTTCAGGGAGGCCAGGGCATCTAGAGTTCACAGGGCAGAGTACTGGAGAGGAGAGAGTTGCAGAGACAGAGAAAGCTGGAGATCTGTGAAAGATCCCTCTAGAGTCCCCAGCTAATCATTTATCAGCATATGAGTGATTAGAGGGAACAGTCCTGGGAGATCACACAGATCTGGTATGTGAATAATTCATCTGCCCAACAGACAGACCAACTCGAGGGACATTAAGTGGAGTACTCAGAAGAGCATTCTCTCAGTAGCGGGGCAAAATTAGCCCTTCACCAAATCCTGCTCCAGTCCACTTAGCAAAGCTTAAAAGCACGATCCAGAAGGATACAGACATTTCCAAGTAACAGTGTCCCAGAACAAAACTAGAGAATAATTAAAAGAATATTAAAATATACAGCTGGATATTTTAATATCCAGGATAAAATTCACAATTTCTGGCATTTTATCAAAAAGTACCAGGCATGCAAAGAAGTAGGAAAACATGACTGTGATGGCTAATTTTATGTGTCAATTTGATTGGCCACAGGGTGTCCCAATGTTTGGTTAAACATTACTCTGAATGTGTCTGTGAGAGCATTTGCGGAAAAACATCAACATTTGAATCTGTAGCCTGAGTAAAGAAGGTTGATGAGCCTCATCCAATTCAGTGAAGGCCTGAATAGACAAAATAGTTGAGTGAGGGAGAATTTGCTCTCATGACATGACTGTCATCAAGCAAGCACAGTCTTTCTTTGCCTTTGGGCCCAGACTAGAACTGGAATTTACATCCATCTCTCCTGATTCTCAGGCCTTCACACTTGGGCTAGAACAATATCACTGGCTCTCCTGAGTCTCCAGCCTGCCAACTGCAGATCTTGGGACTCTTCTCTGCCTCTATAAGTATGTAAGCCAATTGCATAAAGAAATAAATACCCTGTTTTAGCTGGGTGTGGTGGCATACACCTGTAATCCCGGCTACTCAGGAGGCTGAGGCAGGAGAATCTCTTGAACCTGGTAGACAGAGGTTATAGTGAGCTGAGACCATGCCACTGCACTCTAGCCTAGGCGACAGAGCGAGACTCCGTCTCAAAAATAAATAAATAAATAAATAAATATCCTGTTGATTCATTCTTTTTCTTTTGAGATAGAGTCTCACTCTGTCGCCTGGGCTGGAGTGCAGTGGCGTGATCTCAGCTCACTGCAACCTCCGCCTCCCTGGTTCAAGCGATTCTTCTGCTTCAGCCTCCTGAGTAGCCAGAATTACAGGCCTGCGCCACCATAAGCGGCTAATTCTTGTATTTTTAGTAGAGACAGGGTTTTGCCATGTTGGCTAAGCTGGTCTCCAACTCCTGACCTCAGGAGATCCACCCACCTTAGCCTCCCAAAGTGCTGGGATTACAGGCGTGAGCCACCGCTCCTGGCCTCCTGTTGATTCTTTCTCGGCAGTACCCTGATTAATACAAAAAAGTTCAATGTATTATTATCATTTCTATTTTATGTAAAGAAGAAATTGAGGGCACTAGAGATGTAAATGGTCCCAAATCAGACAGCTGATACATGGTGAAGGGAGGACTTGAACCCTGATTTTGGGTTTCTACATTCTCTGTCCCGCCCGCACTCAATGTCTTTCCTGGTTGAGTGTGAATGTGCAGCTCTCATGCTCTGGCCCCTTCCTTTTTATTTAAGTTGCATCTATTGCAACTTCATATTATAGTTTAAAGGCATTTATTATTATTGTTACTAATTTTAGAGATGGGGTCTTGCTGTGTTGCCTGTGCTGGAATGCAGTGGCTATTCATAGGCACAATCATAGCACACTGCAGCCTCGAACTCCTGGGCTGAAGTGATCCTCCTGCCTCAGCTTCCCAAGTAGCTTGGACTACAGGCGTGCACCACGGGGCCCAGCTTTCATGGCGTTATTCTTAAATCCCTATCTGGTCTGCAAAGCTGAGAAGAAAGTACATGAGTTCTGGGGTTAGACAGCCTTGAGTTTTAATCCTACCTCCCTTGCCACTTCTTTATTTTGAGACCTTGGGCAATAACAATAATCTCCAATGCTTATTGAATACTTAGTATGTTCAGTGATGCTAAGAGCTTAATATGTATTAATTTCCTCTAATCTACACAACAACTCAAGAAGGTGGAAACAATTATATTTCCATTTTGTAGAAGAGGAAATTAAGGAAATCCATTTTCTCTCTCTTTTTTTTTTTTTTGAGATGGAGTTTTGCTCTTGTCACCCAGCCTGGAGTGCAATGGCACAATCTCAGCTCACTGCAACCTCTGCCTCCTGGGTTCAAGTGATACTCCTGCCTCAGCCTCCCAAGTAGCTGGGATTACAGGCACAGGCTACTACGCCCGCTAATTTTTGTATTTTTAGTAGACACAGGGTTGCACCATGTTGGCCAAGCTGGTCTCCAACTCCTGACCTCAGGTGATCCGCCCACCTCGGCCTCCCAAAATGGTGGGATTACAGGCATGAGCCATCACGCCCAGCTGAGAATCCATTTTTTGTGTGACGATAGTCACATCTAATTTACTAGGCTATCATGAGGATTACATGAGATAACACACAGAAAGTGCCTAGAGGATAAGAGTAGCTTTGCAACTGTTCCTCCCCTCCCCCTCACCTCCTCCACTGAGGGCAAGGACCACATCTCTGCTGCTTCTGCTTTCCCCTAGTAGATGGCAGGGATGAGCAAGTAACAGGGACACCAGAAATGTTATCAGTGGTCAATCTGAAGATTGGAACTCCCCTCGCATTTGACCTTAATTCCTCTTTCACCGAAAATACCAAACATATAGATGTCACTTGCTCTGCCTGCCACTATCCACCCAACAAATACAGCTCATGGAGCAGCTAAACTTCTCTGGTAATAACAACTGCTTGATATGTTCCACCATCATGTTCTGGAACCAACTGACTAAGAAAAACACACCTGGACTGAATAATGACCGCTTGCACATTGGGTGTAACTCAGCACTTTGTTGACTATTGTGTGCCACTTTGGCTACACAAAGAATCACCCAGGATCTCTCTGAAAATACTGATGCCTGGCTCCATGCCCAAGATCACGATTCATTCGATCTGAAGTAACTGACGCCGAGACATTAAAAATGCTTCAGTTCTAGAGATGACTCTAATGTGTCACCAGGGTTACAAATAGTTGATTTATCTGTATACATGAAAGGGAAATTCATTTTAGCCATTCTTATTATTATTTAGGATGGTAAATCTGTCTCTTTGCATGTGTTATTCAGACTATAACCAAATATTACAGCATGGTGCAGTAACCATAGAGGGAAACTAAAAAAAAAAAAATGATGTAGACTGAGATCAGCAAATACATGGCTACTCCTCCCTGTGTCCACAATTGCAACACTCCTCTGAGTCCTGGTCTTGCATCTTTTCTGAAGAGAGCATCCTGGTGGTCACACGAGATGGAGCTTAATATTGTACAAGGTATACACACACTTAAGCTGTTACGGCCAGGCACAGTGGCTCGCGCCTGTAATCCCAACACTTTGGAAGGTTGAGGCGGGCGGATCATCTGAGGTCAAGAGTTCGAGACCAGCCTGGTCAACATGGCGAAACCCCGTCTCTACTAAAAATGCAAAAATTAGCTGGGCGTGGTGGCGCATGCCTGTAATCCCAGCTACTGCGGAGGCTGATGCAGGATAATCATTTGAACCCGGGAGGTGGAGGTTGCAGTGAGCTGAGATTGCTCCATTGCACTCCAGCTTGGGCAACAAGAATGGGCCAGGTGCGGTGCCTTACGCCTGTAATCCCAGCACTTTGGGAGGCCAAGGCGGGCAGATCAAGAGGTCAGGAGATCGAGACTATCCTGGCTAACATGGTGAAACCCCATCCCATAGATAGGGATACTATCTTTAGTATCCCTACTAAAGATACAACAAAATTAGCCGGGTGTGGTGGCGGGCACCTGTAGTCCCAGCTACCAGGAGGCTGAGGCAGGGGAATAGCATGAACCCAGGAGGCAGAGTTTGCAGTGAGGTGAGATCACGCCACTGCACTCCAGCCTGGGCAACAGAGCGAGACTCCGTTTCAAAAAAAAGAAAAGAGTGAAACTCTATCTCAAATAAATAAATAATAAAAAAGCGATTACAAGACAGTATTTTTTTTTTTTTTTTTTTTTTTTGATACGAAGGGTGGTTCTGTCGCCCGGGGTGGAGTGCAGTGGCCGGATCTCAGCTCACTGCAAGCTCCGCCTCCCGGGTTCACGCCATTCTCCGGCCTCAGCCTCCCGAGTAGCTGGGACTACAGACGCCCGCCACCTCGCCCGGCTAGTTTTTTGTATTTCTTAATAGAGACGGGGTTTCACCATGTTAGCCAGGATGGTCTCGATCTCCTGACCTCGTGATCCGCCCGTCTCGGCCTCCCAAAGTGCTGGGATTACAGGCTTGAGCCACCGCGCCCGGCCAAGACAGTATTTATTGTATTTATTCAACAAATATTGATCAAGAACGTACTATATGCCAGGACCTGGGTTAGCTACTAGTAATATGAAGATGGATAACATGTGATTCGGCCTCAAATAACTCAGTCTGTCAGAGGAGAGAGGATGTGGTAAGTGCTTTGTAGAATATGTACAAAGTGCTGTTAAAACAAAGAGAACAAATCAACTATTTATGCCTGGGAGAATCAGGAAAGACGACGAGAATTGTCAACTGTGCTGGATCATAAGGGATTGAGTAGGAATTCACAAGGCCCCATTCAACTGAAGCGGTATTCTAGTGAAGGAATAGCATGTATGACTGCAGTAACACAAAACAGCTGCTGTATTTAGTCTACAAGTGGTGTTAATAGTGTGACCGTGGCCAAAAGTGAGTATGAGGGACTGATAAAAAGTCAGGCTAGAAAAAGAAGTATCAGGGCCTTTGCATGGCATTTTGGTGTTCAGGTGACAGTTAAGGCTGTCCAGTGACATTTCTGTGATGATGGAAATTAAGGAGGTAGTTCAAGCAAGAAAGAGGATAGGAATTCCAAGAGCGGACCTAAACTCAAAGGGAAGGTCTTGCACTTACATCAAAAGTTTGAGAAATCAACATACTTGTATGTTTTGATCTAGATAAAATTCTTAAATTCCGCTTGTCTTTTAAAAAATAATTATTCCCAATTCTAACAAAGTTTTTGTCTTCATAGACCAATCACCAATCCGTAGAGCTTCATTCCAGTGCCACAGCTAAGGATGTGAAGATACTGTTTACGCCGTGATGTTTACTCAGCAATACAATTCACCAGGACTTAAAGGAAAGTTGCTACCTCCACCCATCATTCATAACTCACTTTTTTTCTTTATAGTCTCACTTTGTTTTCATTTTTTCTTTACTTTTAAAAAATGTTTTAAATTTTAATATAGTTAAGAGATACAAGTACAGATTTCTTAAGGCGTGCGTGTACTGTATCACGGTGAAGTCTGGGCTGTTAGTGTACCCATCACCCAAATAGTGAACATTGTCCCCAGTAGCTAATCTACAACCCTTACCCCACTTCCACCTAAATAACTCACTTCTGGTTCACTCTTTTCAACCTTGTGTTCACTCCCTAGCCTAGGTTGGTTTCAAATTTCCCAACTACCAATGCTGATCTTTGTTTCCAGTTTTTGTCTTTGCCTAGTGCTTTGGCCTCAGTGCTCAATCCTGTTTTTCCAGCTGCAAGCTCAACTTTACAGTCTATTTCTCCACCTCGCTATGTAGTCATAGGAAAACACCCTTCCTACTTTGCATGGGCCTGAGATCCACCTAGCTCAGGGTACCCTTTATCTGTGATCATCCCACCAGGCTGGCTTCAGTTTTTTAAGAAGGTCAGAGAGAGGAAGAAAGGGAATCTAGACCAAAGCCTAGGATACCTGAGAGCAAACACTGAAGGACAGATTTCAGGAGGAAGATAATGAGTTCAGTTTTAGGTGTGTTCATTTAAAAAGGTTTTTGTACCATTCAAGTTGAAGCTACCTTTGCAAAAATTATACCAGTGAGAAAATTATGACAGTGTAAGTGATCTGACCTCACCAATTCCATCTTGCTTCTAACCTCTAAGCTGCCCTTGTTTATTCCTGAGCATAGTAGTGTATTGCTGAATCTTGAAATAAAGATTTGTTCCCAGAACAAATTCTCTTCTTGCCTGGGGACCAGATTGCCTTGGTAAGACTAACAAATTAGCCACAAGATTAGAAGTTATGGTTTAGAAGTTGGCCGGGCACAGTGGCTCAGGCCTGTAATCCCAGCACTTTGGGAGGCCAAGGTGGGTGGATCACGAGGTCAGGAGATCGAGACCATCCTGGCTAACACAGTGAAACCCCATCTCTACTAAAAATACAAAAAATTAGTTGGACGTGCTGGTGAGCACCTGTAGTCCCAGCTACTCGGGAGGCTGAGGCAGGAGACTGGCGTGAACCCGGGAGGCAGAGCTTGCAATAAGCTGAAATCGCGCCACTGCACTCCAGCCTGGGAGACAACAAGACTCCGTCTCAAAAACAAAACAAAACAAAACACCTGGGAAAGGAAATGTTCAGGTTAAGATAAAAGATTGTAGAGACCAAGGTTCTTTTGAAGTCTCATAGTGGCTGCCTTTAGAGACAACAGATGACAAATGTTTCCTGTTCAGATCTTTAAATGGTGCTAGACTCTCAGTTAATCTCTTAAGGATTGGGAGGGCCTAAAAGAAAAAGATCTAGCTATGTTAATAGAGATTCTTTACAGATGCAAATTTTCCCCCACAAAGGGCAGCTTTGCAGCGCCATTTCAAAATGTGGCAAAGAAACACATTTTGAGATAAAATATTTTGATTTTCTTCTTTGTCACGTAATGTTATGCCAAAGTCAGATTGGAAAGTAGTCACGATATATATATAGGGTTAAACAAAACTCATCTGATGAGAATTTATGGTTTGTAGGTCATGACTCCCCAAACTCCTTAGATAGGAATCTGGGCAAGATAAGAAAAACTGAGCTTAGTCCTCTGCTTGGATAAGAAAAACAGGACACTTTTCCCATAATAGGAAGAAAGGAAAGATAAGTTTTAGAGAAGTTGTTCCTAAAAAGCAAGCATGGTTTCACATCCTTTACTAAATGCAGTTAAGGGTTGATGTTTCGCTTTTATTAGGAAATGTCCTAAGTTGGCTAAACATAACGTTTGTCAAGCTAAGTCAGAATCATATTTCTCCTGACTTGCGTTCAGGTTTACAGGCACAATGAGTACAGAGCTCACACCATTAGCACTCAATAGGCATTCAATCTTACATTTGGGAAGCTCTTGGTTAGTAATTACAGAATGAATGAAATAATAAATCTGTATAACAAACCCCCAGGACACAAGTTTACCTGTGTAACAAAGCTGCCCTTGTAACCCTGTAAACCAAAAATAAAAATCTAAGACCCCCCCAACCATCTGAGTGAACTTCCTCCTCGGCCAGGGCCTGGATAAAATTTAACCTGAAGGACTGGTTCAGGCCATGGCAGGAAGTGAGGGTCTGACAGGCCTCATTATACCTCCCAGGCATTAACATCAACAGAGACCTTAAGTCTGATAAGAAGCATTCACAATCTATTATCTCTGAAGCCTGCTGCCTGAAGCCTTCGTCTGCACAATAAAAACTTTGGTCTCCACAAGTCTTTATCTTTTTTTTGTTTGTTTTGAGTTTCGCTCTTTTTGCGGAGGCTGGAGCGAGATGGCGTTAGCTCACGGCAGCCTCCGCCTCCCAGGCTTAAGTGAATCTCCTGCCTCAGCCTCTCAAGTAGCTAAGATTATAGGCATCTGCCACCACGCCCGGCTAATTTTGTATTTTCAGTAGAGACGGGGTTTCTCCATGTTGGTCAGGCTGGTCTCGAACTCCCAAGGTGATCCGCCCACCTCAGCTTCGAAAAGTGCTGGGATTACAGGCGTGAGCCACCGCGCCCAGCCCACAATTCTTCACCTTAACCCAAATATTTCCTTTCTATTGATCCCAGGTCTTAAGATAAACTCAACCAATTGTCAACCAGAAAAATTTTAAATTTACCTATAATTGGAAAGCCCCACCCTTCAAGTTGTCTCACCTTTCTGAACTAAACCAATGTATTACTTGAATGTATTTGATTGAAGTCTCATGTCTCCCTGAAATGTATAAAACCGAGTCGCACCCCGACCACCTTGGACACATGTTCTGAGGACCTCCTGAGGGTTGTCTTATGGGCCATTGTCACTCATATTTGGCTCAGAATAAATCTCTTCAAATGTTTTACAGAGTTTGACTCTTTTCGTTGATACCCCTGAATTTAAAATTTAAAAAATAAAAATAAAAAAAGAAAAAGGATAAATGAATGAAGAAAAAAACCTTTTAACTTGCCCAGGGAATATATGCACCAATGGCAGGAAGTCAAAAGATAAACCTTTCTAAATTCAAAAGATTTACCTTAACCAACTCCACAGGTTTATTTCTCTCATTATCATCTCTAAAAACTGAGGGAACCAGTGTTTTATTAACTTCCTAAAAGCCTTGAGGAGTCGTTTACATTTTAAAAGGCTAAGACTCATTAGGTATTAGTAGATCATTTCTTTTTTTTTTTTTTTGAGACGAGTCTCACTCTCGCCTGGGCTGGAGTGCAGTGGCCGGATCTCAGCTCACTGCAAGCTCCGCCTCCCGGGTTCACGCCATTCTCCTGCCTCAGCCTCCCGAGTAGCTGGGACTACAGGCGCCCGCCACCTCGCCCGGCTAGTTTTTTGTATTTTTTTTTTTTTTTACTAGAGACGGGGTTTCACCGTGTTAGCCAGGATGGTCTCGATCTCCTGACCTTGTGATCCGCCCGTCTCGGCCTCCCAAATGGCTGGGATTACAGGCTTGAGCCACCGCGCCTGGCCAGTAGATCATTTCTTAATATAAGCTAACAAATAACACAATGCAATAGGACTATCTACTGAACTTAATAGCCATGCTAACACTTTGCTACTTGGTTCACCTGGGAAAAATTCAGGAATACAATACAAAATTATTTACAGAGGGATTTTTATTTACTCATTTTTCTTCTTCCTCTTTTTTTTTTGAAACCAGTCTCACTCTGACATCCAGACTGCAGTTGCCATGGTAAAACCATAGCTCACTGCCGCCTCCACTGGGCGCAGGTGATCTTTCTGCCTCAGCCTCGCAATTAGCTGGGATTACAGGCATTGTGCCGCCACGCCCCGCTAATACAGAAGGATTTTAAAACAAACTTTTTCATATTTTTGCTTTGATTATGTCCTTTACTTACTCTCTAGCTTGATTCAGATTCTCCCAGTCATTGGTCTCATACAGCCAAATAGGGCAAGAACTTAATTTACAAGATAATAAGAGGTTATATTCAACAGAAAACCCAATCCACCTGTTCTCAGCTGATCTAGCTTGCTACTATGGAAACAGATAAACCCACAGATACAAATAAACCACTGTGCTCTACTCAAGAATAAGAACCCCCTTACAATTCCTTTTGCTGAGACTCTTTTCTGATTTAATGTATTAAAATATCACTATCAAGTGAATGTAATGTTGTTCTTGTCTTATTAGCTTTTTAAAAATTAAAATAACATTTTTTCTTATTACAAAAGCAATACTTTGCATTACAGAAAAATCTGAAAATGCAAGATACTCAAAGAAACGAAAATTACCGCAGGTAATTGGGCTGTCTGTTAATAGGTCAGTTGGGAGTTGAGTGATTAAATAAAAAAACAAAAAGAGCCGGGCGCGGTGGCTCAAGCCTGTAATCCCAGCACTTTGGGAGGCCGAGACGGGCGGATCACAAGGTCAGGAGATCGAGACCATCCTGGCTAACACGGTGAAACCCCGTCTCTACTAAAAATACAAAAAACTAGCCGGGCGAGGTGGCAGGCGCCTGTGGTCCCAGCTACTTGGGAGGCTGAGGCAGGAGAATGGCGGGAACCCGGGAGGCGGAGCTTGCAGTGAGCTGAGATCCGGCCACAGCACTCCAGCCTGGGAGACAGAGCAAGACTCCGTCTCAAAAAAAAAAAAAAAAAAAAAAAAAAGAGAAAAACGTCTAGAGATAACTACTTTTACACTCAGTATATGCAAGTGATTTGCAAATTTTTCAACCTTGCAAAACTTCTCCTTTAAATGAATCTTATGTAGGTTATCAATATGTAAAACACAAAATTAGAGGGTGGATGCCTGAAAACCCAATAGTTTGGTCTGCAAACATCCCCTAAGTTGAGTCCCAAAGCACCTTCTTGGTACCTCACAGTTCTTCAGAATGAAGTTTAAAATCCACTGGGATCTATTATTCTAGAAATTTTTCCTATGAATAATATTCCTATGTACCACTTTATAAAAAGATCATATAATGTATGCATTTTTACAAAGGCAAATACTATTTTCACCACACAATATTACAAATCATAAACAGCTTTCCCACATCAAGATATTCCCTTCTGAGGGGCAGTAAGGGTAAACTTCTTTGTCCTTGGTCAGGTCATAATTTTTTTATTTTTTATTTTTTTTTCGGTAAGTTCTCACTGTCACCCAGGCTGGAGTGTGATGAGGAGATCATAGCTCACTGTAGCCTCAACCTCCCATGCTCAAGTGATCCTTCCACCTCAGCCTCCCCAGTAGTTTTTGTTTTTGGGGTTTTTGTTTTGTTTTGTTTTCGTTGCCCAGGCTGGAGTGCAGTGGCATGAATACCGATCACCACAGCCTCAACCTCCTGGGCTCAAGCCCAGCTCCTCCTGTCTCAGCCTCCCAAGTAGCTGGAACTACGTGCTCATGCAATCACGCCTGGTTAGTGGTTTTGTTTCCTGGTTTTATGTTTTTTGTAGAGATGGTGTCTCGCCAAGCTGCCCAGACTACTTTCAAACTCCTGGGCTTAAGCAATTCTCCCTCTTTAGCTTCCTAAAGTGCTGGAATTACAGTAGTCAGCCACCTGTTCTTGTCTAAATTTTTAACATTTAGTTTTAATAGTAAATACTGTTACTTGTTCATATGCCCTTCCTATCTCCTTGGTGGTTAGGGAAAGGAACTATTTTCATCCTTGCTTTAAAATTAACCCATAAACTAAATTCCTCCCATACTTAACGTGGCCTATGTGCAGAGATAAGGAAGGAAGTTAACCTAAAATATATCATTGTGGGAGGTTAGCATTAAGAGCAAAATGGAGGTAGTCATGATAGGCCTTTGTTTCACTGTTCCAATACCAAACTGTTTCAGCACCATTTATGAAACAATCCACCAATCAATCCACAACACTAACTCTATAACATAATATTTTCATGCACGTGGATCTGTTTCTAGGCTTTTCCCCATTATTTTGGTCTGTATAATACTGTGCCAATATTATACTTTCTTGATTACTATAGCTTTGAAATAAAACTTGACACCTTGAACTTGGGAGGACAAGTTCTCCCATCTTCTTCAAAGATCATTTTGCAAAATTTTGATAGGAAATCAACCGCTCTGCTCAGATTCCAATCTGGAGTTTCACATTGCATCAAGTGTGTGAATTGTTTCTACAGAATGTAAGAGAATTGCCTCTTTATTGTCACCGAATGTAATGTTTATAGATGATCTGCAAAATTTTCCTTCTATTTTTCAAAGGATTCCAGTAACAGGAATTTACTGCTCAATTTCTCAGAAAAAAAGATTTTTGGACCCTTTTTGTCCAATCACTTTTCTACATGGCTGATCATATGTTGCTGAACCTAAGCATAAAACTGGGCAGTTTCTCCTCTTTTCCAGCTAGAACCACAGAGGGTGTCAAAGAGAAGCAGCAGCAGCTTCCTGCTGCGTCAGAAACTCTTAAGAAAAAACAAAGGAATTTTGCAGAGCTGAAGATCAAGTGCCTGAGAAAGAAGTTTGCCCAAAAGATGTTTTGAAAGGCAGAAAGAAGCTCATCTATGAAAAAGCGAAGCACTATCACAAGGAATATAGGCAGATGTACAGAACTGAAATTCGAATGGTGAGAATGGCAAGAAAAGTTGGCAACGTCTATGTACCTGCAGAACCCAAATTGGTGTTTGTCATCAGATTCAGAGGTATCAATGGTGTGAGCACAAAGGTCTAAAAGGTGTTGCAGCTTCTTCGCCTTCATCAAATCTTCAGTGGAACCTTTGTGAAAATCAACAAGGCTTCAACTAACATGCTGTGGATTGTAGAGCCATACATTGCATGGGGGTAACCAAATCTGAAGGCAGTAAATGAACTAATCTAGCAGCGTGGTTATGGCAAAATCAAGAAGAAGCAAATTGCTTTGACAGATAACACTTTGATTGCTCAATCTCTTGGTAAATATGGCATCATCTGCATGGAGGATCTGACTCATGAGACCAATACTGTTGGAAAACGCTTCAAAGAAGCAAATAACTTCCTGTGGTCCTTCAAATTATCTTCTCCAAGAAGTGGAATGAAGAAAATGACCACCTATTTTGTAGAAGGTGGAGATGCTGGCAACAGGGAGGACCAGATTAACAGGCTTCTTAAAATAATGAACTAAGGTGTCTACCATGATTATTTTTCTAATCGGGCCAGTTAATAAACAGTGCTTGCTCTCAAATTGAAGAAAAAATATGAACAATTTCCCCTGTTTTTTTTTTTTTTTGAGATGAAGTCTTGCTCTGTTGCCCAGGCCGAAGAGCAGTAGCACGATCTTGGCTCACTGCAACCTCCGCCTCCCAGGTTCAAGCTCCCATATAAACATGTTAAACACATTTGCATGCCTTTTATCCAAATAATCTGCCTTTTGCAAGTTAATTTTTCAGCGAAACTTCAGAGGGCTCTTGGCCCTTAAATTATCCAGACTTGGGATTTTCCCAACCTTCCAGGTGTACACATTCTTTACTCATTATTTACTTGTTGTTCTTACAGAGACAGAATATGAGTTGCAAATGTGATTCCCCAGTTCTTTTTATTTTATGTGCTTCTTTTTCCTGCCTTTTAGTTTTATTTTTGTACAAGTTTCATTTTTATATAGTCAAATTTATCAAGCTATTCTTTTGTGATTTTAGGATTTTAAGGCATAGTTGCAAAGGTCTTCCTACCTCCAAGATTTTAAACGTATTTCTTCTGCTTCTTTCGAGAACTCTTTAGTTTACAATAATAACTTACGCAAGTAGTGATAGTTTTACTTTCTCCTTTCCCAATTTTTGTACCTCTAGCTTCCGTCTCTTGTCTAATTGTAATTGGCTAAAACCTCAGCACCCTGTGAAATAATAGTAGTGATGATGGACATCTTTTATCTTTTTCCTCACTTTATTGGAAATGTTTATAAGTTCTGGCATTAAGCATGATGTTGAACTGAGATCAATTTATCTTACCATGCTAAGGAAATACACATCTATATCTACCTAAGTCAATATTTTTATCAAGTATGGTTGTCAAATTTGGCCAAATGTATTTTCAGCATCTATGGAGACCATTTTATGATTTTTCTTCAAATCTACCCATATGATCAGATATATTAATATATTTCCAATATTGAAATATCTAGACTACACCTCAGCGCACATTTCATTTCTTCATGCTTTCTGGCCATGTTCTTTTTCTCACCATCTCTTATTTTTTTCTTTCTTCTTTTCTTCTCTTTTTTTTTGAGATGGAGTCTCACTCAGTTGCCCAGGCTGGAGCGCAGTGGCGCAGTCTCGGCTCACTACAAGTTCCATCTCCGAGGTTCACGTCATTCTCCTGCCTCAGCCTCCCAAGTAGCTAGGACTACAGGCACCCACCACAATGCCCGGCTAATTTTTAGTAGAGATGGGGTTTCACCGTGTTAGCCAGGATGGGCTTGATCTCCTGACCTCATGATCCGCCCGCCTCAGCCTCCCAGAGTGGTGGGATTACAGGCATGAGCCACTGTGCCCGGCCTCTTTTTTCTTTTCTTTTCTTTATTTATTTTGAGACAGGGTCTCGCTCTGTCGCCCAGGCTGGAGAGTGCAGTGGCACCATCCCAGCTCACTGCAACCTCCGCCTCCTCCCAGATTAAAGCGATTCTCCCGCCTCAGCCTCCTGAGTAGCTGGGACTACAGGCACTATGTTTACATAGAAAAGGTTATATACATATATTTTTTTTTTTATGTACTTCTTTTTCCTGCCTTTTAGTTTTATTTTTGTACAAGTTTCGTTTTTATATAGTCAAATTTATCAAGCTTTTCTTTTATCTTACTATGTTAAGGAAATATCCATCTATATCTAAAAAATATATTTTTTTATTTTTTATATATTTATATATTTTATATATATATATTATTTCATTAAAAGGATGCTCGTGGCAGGGCATGGTGGCTTACGCCTGTAATCCCAGCACTTTGGGAGGCTGAGATGGGTGGATCACCTGAGGTCAGGAGTTTGAGACCAGCCTGGCCAACTTGGTGAAAAATACTACTAAAAATACAAAAATTAGCCGGGCATGGTGCTCGGTGCCTATAATCCCAGCTACTCAGGAGGCTGAGGCAAGAAAATCACTTGAACCCGGGAGGCAGAGGTTGCAGTGAGCCGAGATGGTGCCATTGCACTCCAGCCTGGGCAACAAGAGTGAAACTCCATCTCAAAAAATAAAAAAAAGAGATGCTCATATAATTATTTTCATGTTGTTAATGATATGGGGAGGGTAGTAAACAGTAGAGAACTTTTGCTTTCTCTTACAAATGGAAATAAATTTTTTCCTAACTATAAAGTAAAACATTTTAATTTTTTAAATGCAGACAGTATAAAAAGTGTTGACTCTGTAACCCCACCATGAATAAAGAAGTTATTACTATTTATACTTTTGTTCTAGGCGTCCAAGTTTTTTTTTCTACCTTCATCTCCACTCAAAGTTTTGTTCTAAGTATGTACAGTCATCTTTTGGTATCTCTGGGGCTTTGGGTCCAGGACCTTCCTCAGACATCAAAATGCACAGATGCTTATGTTCCTGGTAGAAAATGATAGAAAATGGCATAGTATTTGCAAATATCTGATGCACTTCCTCTCGTATACTTTAAATCATCTCTAGATTACTTATCATAACTCATACAATGTAAAGTTGTGTAAATCTTTGTTATACTTCATTGTTTTTTGTTTGTTTGTTTGTTTGCGACAGTGTCTCACTTTGCTGCCCAGGCTGGAGTGCAATGGCGCTATCTCTGCTCACCACAACCTCCACCTCCCAAGTTCAAGTGATTCTCCTACCTCAGCCTCCCAATTAGCTGGGATTACAGGCATGTGCCACAATGCCCAGCTACTTTTTGTATTTTTAGTAGAGATGGAGTTTCACCACATTGGCCAGGCTGGTCTCAAACTCCTGACCTCAGGTGATCCGCCGGCAGTGGCTTCCCAAAGTGCTGGGATTACAGGCATGAGCCACTGCACCTGGCCAATATACTTCGTTGTTTAGGGAATAATAACAAGAAAGAAACATCTGCCCTGGGTGCAGTGGCTCATGCCAGTAATCCCAGCACTTTGGGAGGCCAAGGCAGGTGGATCACCTGAGGTCGGGAGTTCGAGACCAACCTGACCAACGTGGAGAAACCCCGTCTCTACTAAAAATATGAAATTGGCAAGGCGTGGTGGCACATGCCTGTAATCCCAACTACTTGGGAGGCTGAGGCAGGAGAATCACTTGAACCTGGGAGGCAGAGTTTGTGGTGAGCCGAGATCATGCCATTGCACTCGAGCAGCCTGGGCAACAAAAGCAAAACTCTGTCTCAAAAAACAAAAACAAAAACAAAAAACCATCTGTACATATTGTACAGATAGAATTTTTGTTTTGAAAATTTTCTATCTGTGCTTCGTTGAATCCATGGATACAGAACCCATGGATACAGAGGGCTGACTCTACTAACAAATTATAAGCACATTCACATGTATTTAAAAAAATACAATCTGGCCGGGCGCGGTGGCTCACGCCTGTAATCCCAGCACTTTGGGAGGCCGAGGCGGGTGGATCACAAGGTCAGGAGATCGAGACCATGGTGAAACCTCGTCTCTACTAAAAATACAAAAAATTAGCCGGGCGCGGTTGTGGGTGCCTGTAGTCCCAGCTACTCGGGAGGCTGAGGCAGGAGAATGGCGGGAACCCGGGAGGCGGAGCTTGCAGTGAGCTGAGATCCGGCCACTGCACTCCAGCCTGGGCGACAGAGCGAGACTCCGTCTCAAAAAAAAAAAAAAAAAAAAAAAATACAATCATAGCATGTCTTCTGTTTTGTAACCTGTTTTTTCACTTATATCATGGCCCTCTTTTTTTTTTTTGAGAGGGTCATTGTGGTTTGCTGCACCTATCAACCCATCATCTAGGTTTTAAGCACCACATGCATTAGGTATTTGTCCTAATGCTCTCCCTCCCCTTGTCCCCCAGTCCCCGACAGGCCCCTGTGTGTGATGTTCCCCTCCCTGTGTCTGATGTTCCCCTTCCTGTGTCCATGTGTTCTCATTGTTCAACTTCCACTTATGAGTGAGAACATGCGGTGTTTGGTTTTCTGTTCCTGTGTTAGTTTACTGAGAATGATGGTTTCCAGCTTCATCCATGTCCCTGCAAAAGACATGAACTCATTCTTTCTCATGGCTGCATAGTATTCCATGGTGTATATGTGCCATATTTTCTTTATCCAGTCTATCATTGGTGGGCAATGATACATGTATATACCTATGTAACAAACCTGCATATTCTGCACATGTATTCCAGAACTTAAAGTAAAATAAAAAATTTTTAAAATTAGCCAAGCATAGCGGCCCAGGCCTGTCTCTTTTTTTTTTTTTTTTTTTTTTTTTGAGACAAAGCCTCGCTCTTGTGCCCCAGGCTGGAGTGCAGTTGCATGTTCTTGGCTCACAGCAACTCCCGCCTCTCAGGCACGGGCGATTCTCCTGCCTTAGCCTCCTGAGTAGCTGTGATTACAGGCACCTGCCACCACACCCAGCTAATTTTTGTATTTTTAGTAAAGACGGGGTTTCACCATGTTGGCCAGGCTGGTCTTGAACTCCTGACCTCAGGTGATCTGCCCACCTCTGCCTCCCAAAGTGCTGGGATTACAGGCGTGAGCCACCGTGCCTGGCCAGGCCTGTCTCTTAAAACAAAAAACAAGGCCGGGCACGGTGGCTCAAGCCTGTAATCCCAGCACTTTGGGAGGCCGAGACGGGCGG
>NC_037683.1:66289031-66297627 GCF_003255815.1 Theropithecus gelada | reverse complement strand
AGTAGCTGGGACTACAGGCGCCCGCCACCACGCCCGGCTAGTTTTTTTGTATTTTTAGTAGAGACGGGGTTTCACCATGTTAGCCAGGATGGTCTCGATCTCCTGACCTCGTGATCCGCCCGTCTCGGCCTCCCAAAGTGCTGGGATTACAGGCTTGAGCCACCGTGCCCGGCCTGCTTGTGTTTTTTTAAAAGATAGAAGTCACAGCCCAAGAGGAGAGAGAAAATTTGCCTTCCTCAATCCTTTTGTATATTTGCTTTTAATGAAAAGTGAAGGGTTTATGTAAATCAGCTGTGACTCCTTAGGTATGAGTAGAGGCTAAGAACAGCTACTCCAGTTCTTCAACAGAAAGATGCTTAGCTCCATCCACACTGAGCCGGTCATCTCGTTACCATGGTAACACCATCCCTTGTTCTCACTCTCAGAAACTTTGCCTGCATCTGCTGATGGAAGGGCACTGCCACATTTGCATCAGAAATTAAATAATACTTTCCAAGACAGATCATACGCAATGGCTGGGGTCACAGAGATCACCAGTATGGCCTTGAAAGAGATGAGCAGAATTAGTCCAGTGGTTACAGTATTTCTCTTTAGCATCATTTCCCAAAAAAGAATGGAAAATCGATGACTCAGAACTTAGTAAGCTCGTTCATTAGCAGGGTACCAGGTGGGAGTATTCTCTCCTAAGTAAAAACAAAAAGCGGGAGCTTTCAGCAGCAAGCCTGCCAGGTTTTCAGGACTGTTTCCCGCTTTGCCCATCAGGGCATGGCCCCACACTGCTCAGAAACCTTCTTACATGGTAGGCAGCTGCTTGTTCGGGATCTCTCTCGCTCTATCTCTCTCTCTCGCCCACCTCTATTTTCTGCCTTCATTCTCATCTGTTGGCCTGCATTTCTTCTTAGGCTTGTTTTATAGTGACTGCTTGCCGGGTGGTCAGTTCGTCGTGCTGGTGGACTTTGCTCCAGGATCCTTCCCCTACTCCCACCCTATCACTGGAGGTGGTTGCTGCGGTGTCTGGGAAAGGAGGCCTGCCAATTTCTCTTCCTGGCACTTGTTCTCCTGCTTTCTCCCTTCCTCTTGTCCTCTTCCTCTTTCCCTACTCCCACACTTCCTTTTTCTCTCTCTCCTGTTTTTCCTTTGCTTCTCCACTTCTCAATCTAAAATTTAGCACCCTCCAAAACACAGCCACACACATTTCACCCTACTGGTGGCTCTGTAAACCAAAAATACAACTCTAAGGCCCCCCAAAACCATCTGAATGGAATTCTTCCCTGGCCAGGGCATATGTTCTCAGGATCTCCTGATGGCTGTGTCACAGGCCATGGTCACTCATATTTGGCTCAGAATAAATCCCTTAAATAATTATTGTTGACTCTTTTTGTCGACAGTAATTTGGTGCCTCAGAGAAGACTCAGGACCCCAAAAGAGTTGCCCGAACATGGAGCTAAGGTACTAGCAGGGAACCATGGAAGCCTCCCTGACTTCGGGCTTCTCCAACCAGTGGAGCTGACGAGTCCTCCTGAGTCCTGGAACTCCCTTTGGTTGACGGTCCTTAATTTATTCTGAGCTGACATTTTTCTCTGAGGAAGTTATTGTTTAGGATCTTTTCTTTTCTTTTTTTTTTTTTGAGACGGAGTCTCGCTCTGGCACCCAGGCTGGAGTGCAGTGGCGCGATCTCCACTCACTGCAAGCTCCGCCTCCTCCCGAGTTCACCCCATTCTCCTGCCTCAGCTTCCCGAGTAGCTGGGACTACAGGCACGCACCACCGCGCCCGGCTAATTTTTCTATTTTTAGTAGAGACAGGGTTTCACCATCTTGGCCAGGATGGTCTCGATCTCTTGACCTCGTGATCCACCCACCTTGGCCTCCCAAAGTGCTGGGATGACAGGCGTGAGCCACTGTGCCCAGCCTGTTTAGGATCTTACTTTTAGTTTGGAGGTACATTCTAAAGGGTCTTCTCCATTACTTTTTCTTCCAAAAGTAATCTTGATTTGGCTTGTCTGTGCATATTTGCCTGGGGAACTGAAATGTTGTTTTCATAGGTAAATAAGAGACTGAGTTTCCTCAGCTCTGAAGAGAAAGGCCATTTTGTTCCTCCCTGCCAAAAAGCACCCCTGGGTGACTGGGGACCACGTGGGAATGTCTATGGGGTTGACCCCTGTGACATGCAGTGGCCTTCAGGGAACCCCCAAAAAAATTAGTTTAAAAAGGGCTTTTCCAGGAAGTGCATATAGAACCTGGTCACTCCATGCTTTGAGCCCTCCCAGAGGTGCTTAGACCTCCAGAGAGAGAAACTGAGACCTGTATGAGGGTGTCAGCCACTCTGTGGTGACACTGTGGAGTCCAACCCACAGCCGGCACACTTAACCCACCACACTGAACTCTAGGCCACAGCTCAGCTCCTCCTTTTCAAGAAAAAAAAAAGCGGGAAACAATCTAAGAATGAGGAAAAAACAAGGAGAATGACAGCTTTCAGGCACTCTGTTGATTTTATGGTGCCACTCCTTGCAAGTGTTTGTATAAAATAAACATATTATAGTCTTTCTGCACATTTACATCAAGGAAAAAGAGCCCAAAGTTTGACCTGTAATTATAGGGTTTCTAGGTTCTCTTTTTTCTCTATTTTCTTGTCTGCCTTCTTTAAATCCAGTTTTTTTTTCTTTTTAAAAATAATTTTAAAATAATTTATTTTGATATAGGGTCTCACGATGTCACCCAGGCTGGTCTTAAACTCTCAGGCTCAAGTAGTCCTCCCATCTCAGCTTCCCAAAGTGCTGGGATTACAGGCATGAGCCACTATGCCTGGCCTGCTGTTTTCTACTGAGATAAACACTGTTTGGAGCCAACCATTTTTGGTTTGTTTCTTCGTGCGTTTGCTTTTTGCAAGCCTGTGAATTTGTATTAATATCTCATGGCTAGAGTTCTGAAGTAAAATCTATAGAATCGTGTGTGTGTGGCGGGGGTGGGGGAGTGTATTTAAAAGGCCTTTTTGTTTTGTTTAATTTTTCATTTTTTCTCCTATGACCATGTTCTTATTGAGAAAGTTTTTTTTTTTAGAAAAATAGTGTCTAACATCCTGGGATTCCTTAAAGTAAACAGAGAAGGTACCAAACTCCTTTTAAGGAAGAAACCTCTTCTTCCTTATGGAACCCCAAGAATGTAAACAAATGTGTTTTTTCTCAGATCTTAAACTGCTTCCTTCTGTATTGTGTTATCTGATTTTTTTTCCAACTAAAATAGTTATTACAACAGAGGCCACTGTTTGATGTTTAAGGAAGAATGTAGTTTAGACACTTAGAGAAATGTCTTTGTTTAAAAAAAAAAATGTTGCACTGTAAAAGCGTGATCTAACCTCATAATATAATCCTCTTTTTTGAGACCCAGTGCTCAGAGCTTAAGAGGAGACTTAGGGCCAGGCACAGTAGCTCACGCCTATAATCCCAGCACATTGGGAGGCCAAGGTGGGCAGATCACCTGAGATCAGGAGATCGAGATTAACCAGGCCAACATGGTGAAACCCCATCTCTAATAAAAATACAAAAACTAGCTGGCATGGTGACACACACCTGTAGTCCCAGCTACTCGGGAGGCTGAGGGAGGAGAACCACTTGAACCCAGGAGGCAGAGGTTGCAGTGAGCCAAGATCATGCCACTATATCCAGCCTGGCAACAGAGTGAGACTCCATCTCAAAAACTAAAGAAAGGAGACTTAAATTAGAACTACTAAAAAATGGTGGATGGGAGACAGGACTAACATGCAGCTCCTGCTTAGACAGATAGAACAGTGTCTGGAGACTCACATTGTGAACTTTTGCTCCAAGAACCACTGCAGGAACATACCAGGAAAACCAAAATAATTCAAAGACCCTTTGAAAGAAGAGGCTTGCCACTGCAAACACCACAAGACCGCCAAAAAACTGTGAGTTCCGAAAGTGTAAGAGGAGGAAAAGGAAGCCTCCAAACACACACCTTCACTGGGGAATCTGAAAATCCAGGTCACAGGAGAAGGATTTAACCTTATCTACAGTGGAAACAGATTTAGGGAGCTGAGTGAAATATAAAAGTAGAAGAAGCAGTAGGAAGAGCCCTGTAGGCACTCCCAGTCTCCAGCTCAAGCCCAGTGAAGCCATTCCTGGATTTATCTCACAGAGATCTTTGGGGAAGTGAAGGCAGCCAGTGGAACTGGGGAGCAGCCACAGAGAGAAGGAAGCTCCTAGCTGAACTTTGTAATAATTTTGACTGAGCACTAATTTTTCTGAACAGAATCAGGTGGGACAAATGGGGAAGTGCCAATACAAGCACAGAAGCCACAGCTGACATTGCAGGGGTGAGGCCTGAGAGCCCTGTTTGCTTTCTCAATAGGGAGGCTTGTACCCTGGGGCAAGATCTCACCCCTGCATGCGGGCTGCCTGGACGTAAACTCAGTGCGGTTGGTGGGAGCATGGTGGGAGTGAGACTGGCCCTGCTGGCTGCATGGGAGCTAGGTAAGGCCTGTCACCGCTGGCTTTCCCCCACTTACCTGGCAACCTGTATGATGCAGCAGAGGCAGCCATAATCCCCTGGGAACATAACTCCATTGGCCTGAGAACCACTCCCCTATCCCCAACAGTGGCCACAGCAAGCCCCACCCATGGAGAGTCTGAGCTTAGACTCATCCAACCCTGCCCCCACCTGATGGTTTTTGTCTACCCACCCTGGTAGCTGAAGACAAAAGACATAAACTCTTGGGAGCTCAACAGCCCTGCCCATCACCTGGGAAATCTGAGTACTTATGCTCGCCAATGTAGAACTAGCCTATATCTCCCTTCCATCACAGTTGGTGCTCTCTTAAAAGTGCCACCTCCTAGTTGGAGGCCATCAACTCAAGCCATCACAGTAACTCAACAGAACGACCCTGCTCCAAAGGAGAAAACAACAACTAATTCCACTGCCTACAACACCCTGGCTAACCAGAGGTCCTGAGTCTGTCCACGTGACAACTTCACTGCTAGTATAATCACCATTCAAGAAAACCAGCACACTAAACAAAACTACAACCAAGGACTCCCAGAGTCCACTTCACTCCCCTTTCTTTCTTTCTTTTTTTTTTTTTTGAGACAGAGTCTCACTCACTCTGTCGTCCAGGCTGGAGTGCAGCAGGGCAATCTCGGCTCGCTGCAGCCTCCGCCTCCCAGGTTCAAGTGGTTCTCCTGCCTCAGCCTCCTAAGTAGCTGGGATTACAGGTATGTGCCACAATGCCCAGCTAATTTTTTTATTTTTAGTAGAGATGGGGTTTCACCATGTTGGTCAGGCTGGTCTTGAACTCCTGACCTCATGATCCTCCCACCTCAGCCTCCCAAAGTGCTGGGATTACAGGCGTGAGCCACCATGCCTGGCCATCCACTCCCCTTTCATCTCCACTGGAGCAGGTGCTGGTAGGGTAGCCATGGCTCAGGGAACTGGAGATGGATCACATCACAGGACTCTTTCTAGACTTTCCCCAGCACCAGCCTGGAGCCTGGATCTGGGTGGTTAGACCCAGAAGAACAATAGCAGTCACTGCAGTCTTGTTCACAGGACCCCATCCCTAGGGCAAGAGGGAGTGCACCACATCAAGGGATTAAGAGTGAAAAGAGCAAAACTCTGTTTAAAACAAAACAAAACAAAAACCAAAGGAACAGAGCCTCCAAGAAATTTGGGATTATGTTAAAGGATGAAACATAAGAATAACTGGTGTTCCTGGGAAAGAAGAGAAATCTAAAAGTTTGGAAAACTTATCTGAGGGAATAATTGAGGAAAATTACCTGGTCTCACAAGAGATCTAAACATCCTAATACAAGAAGCTCAAAGAATACCTAAGAAATTCAATGCAAAAAGATCATCACCTAGGCACATAGTCATCAGGTTATCTAAAGTCAAGAGGACGGAAAGAATCTTAAGAGCTGTGAGACAAAAAGCATCAGATAACCTATAAACAAAAACCTATCAGATTAACAGCAGATTTCTCAGGAGAAACCCTGCACGCATGCCAGAAGAGACTGTGGTCCTATCTTTGGCTTCCTCAAACAAAATACTTATCAGCCAAGAATTTTGTATCCAGCAAAACTAAGCTGCATAAATGAAGGAGATACAGTTTTTTTCAGACAAACAAATGGTGACAGAATTTGCCACTACCAAGCCAGCACTACAAGGAATGCTAAAAGAAGTTCTAAATCTTAAAACAAAACCTCAAAATACACCAAAATAAACCTCCTTAATTAAAGCATAAATCTCACAGGACCTATAAAACAATAACACAATGAAAAAAAACAACAACAACAAGGTATTCAGGCAACAATTAGCATGACGAATAGAACAGTACCTTACATCTCAATACAAATGTTGTATATAAATGGCCTAAATGCTTCACTTAGAAGATACCAGGCCAAAAAAAGAAAAAAAGAAAAAAAAAAGATACCAGGCCAGGCGTGGTGGCTCATACCTGTCGTCTCAGCACATTGGGAGACCAAGGTGGGCGGATCACATGGTTAAGAGATCAAGACCATCCTGGTCAAGATGGTGAAACCCCGTCTCTACTAAAAATACAAAAATTAGCTGGGTGTGGTGGCATGTACCTGTAGTCCCAGCTACTCAGGAAGCTGAGGCAGGAGGATTGCTTGAACTCAGGAGATGGAGGTTGCAGTGAGCTGAGACTGCACCACTGCACTCCAGCCTGGCAACAGAGCAAGACTCCATCAAAAAAAAAAGATACAGAATGGTAGAATGGACAAAAACCCACAAACCAGAGTCCTAGCATAGTGGTTCATGCCTATAATCCCAGCACTTTGGGAGGCCAAGGTGGGCAGGTCACCTGAGGTCAGGAGTTTGAGACCAACCTGTTCAACGTGGCAAAAGCCTGTCTCTACTAAAATTACAAAAATTAGCCAGGTGTGGTTGTGGGTGCCTGTAATCCTAGCTACTTGGGAAGCTAAGGCAGGGAGTATTGCTTGAACCTGGGAGGTGGAGGTTGCAGTGAGCCAAGATCATGCCACTGCACTCCAGCCTGGGTGACAGAGCAAGGCTCCATCTCAAAAAAAAAAAAAAAAAAAAAAAAAAAAATTCCACCAACCAGGCCAAGTGTGGGGTCTCACACCTGTAATTCCAGCACTTTGGGAGGCCGAGGTGGGTGGCTTACTTGAGGTCAGGAGTTCAAAAACAGCCTGCTCAACATGGTGAAATCCCATCTCTACTATAAATACAAAAATTATCCAGGCATGGTGGCACAGGAGAATCACTTGAACCAGAAAGGCAGAGATTGTAGTGAGCCAAGATCATGCCATTGTACTCCAGCATGGGCAACAGAGCAAAACTGTGTTTCTTTTTTTTTTTTTTTAGACGGAGTCTCGCTGGAGTGCAGTGCCACAATCTCGGCTCACTGCAAGCTCCGCCTCCCAGATTCATGCCATTCTCCTGTCTCAGCCTCCCTAGTAGATGAGGCTATAGGTGCCCACCACCAAGCCCGGCTAATTTTTTGTATTTTTAGTAGAGATGGGGTTTCACCATGTTAGCCAGGATGGTCTCGATCTCCTGACTTCATGATCCGCCCACCTTGGCCTCCCAAAGTGCTGAGATTACAGGTGTGAGCCACTGTGCCCAGCCCTAAAACTCTGTTTCAAGAAGAAAAAGAAAAAAAAAAAAAAAATCCACCAATCAAGTATCTGCTGTCTTCAAGAGACTCACCTAACACATAGTGACACACATAAACTTAAGGTAAAGTTGTGGAAAAAGATATTCCATGCAAATGAAAACCAAAAGTGAGGCGGAATAGCTATTCTTTTTTTTTTTTTTTTTTGAGACAGAGTCTCGCTCTGTCACCTAGGCTGGAGTGCAGTGGCATAATCTCGGCTCACTGCAAGCTCCACCTCCTGGGTTCACACTATTCTCCTGCCTCAGCCTCCCATGTAGCTGGGACTACAGGTGCCTGCCACCATGGCCGGCTAATTTGTGTGTGTGTGTGTATTTTTAGTAGAGACTGGGTTTCACTGTGTTAGCCAGGATGGTCTCTATCTCCTGACCTCGTGATCCACCCACCTTGGCCTCCCAAAGTGCTGGGATTACAGTCGTGAGCCACTGTGCCCTGCCAGGAATAGCTAGTCATATACCAGACAAAACAGACTTTAAAGCAACAACAGTTAAAAGACAAAGAGGGACATTAAATAATGACAAAAGTATAAGTCCAACAGGAAAATATCACAATCCTAGATACATATGCACCTAACACTGGAGGTCTCAAATTTATAAAACAATTATTACTAAGCTTAAGAAATGAGACTGGGCCGGGCGCGGTGGCTCAAGCCTGTAATCCCAGCACTTTGGGAGGCCGAGACGGGTGGATCACGAGGTCAGGAGATCGAGACCATCCTGGCTAACACGGTGAAACCCCGTCTCTACTAAGAAATACAAAAAAAAACTAGCCGGGCGAGGTGGCGGGCGCCTGTAGTCCCAGCTACTCGGGAGGCTGAGGCTGGAGAATGGCGTGAACCCGGGAGGCGGAGCTTGCAGTGAGCTGAGATCCGGCCACTGCACTCTAGCCTGGGCTACAGAGCGAGACTCCGTCTCAAAAAAAAAAAAAAAAAAG